>NC_091939.1:28566945-28594703 GCF_041260155.1 Ptychodera flava
AAGCTGCCGATATTCGATGCTTGGAGCCTCTTTAGCTGGTCTTGCTGGCTTTCTCCTTGGCATTGTCGGATTCATTTCAACCCTTTTGATAGTCGCTGGAATTTTCCCTTACCAACAGATATTTCTCATGTTCGGTGTCGGTGCACTCATATCCCTCACACTTGCCTTGTGGCAAAATGAGAGATTACTCTGGGACGCCCGCACAACCGTTTTGATGGTGAGTTTTGGATTGGCAATGTGTTTCAGTAATGTAACATTCCACACATCACTACTACACATACCTGTAGGAACTGTCACCGGTCTAAAGACGGCACTGTTCCCACTTTGTAGCATCGTTGGCGGAATCCTTTTCCTCACGGAATCCTTGAAGATATCCGATGTAGTTGGGAGCGTCATTACTATAATCGGCGTGTTACTGTTTCTTCACCCAACATCTATTTTTGGTGACAATCAAAAGACGACGGAGCAGAGCGCAGATGAGGCCGAAAGAAACAAACATGATTTGATAATCGGTTATTCCTTCACGCTCCTTAATGCGGTATGCGACTCTTCGGTCGTCATAGTTTGCAGTGCGCTTCAGGAGGATGTTTCAAACCACACCAAATCATTCTATGGTAACACCATCAGCTGCCTAATCTCCATGGTACTTATGCTAACCATGGAAAACCCTGTATGGAGGATGAGCGAAGGCGTAGCACTTATGCTCCTGGCTAAATGCGTCGGCTACGCCATTGCCATGACAACCCAAATCAAAAGTTCTCAGAACGGGAGAGCAGCTTTGGTCTCACTAATCCTAAACATTGACTTTCCAGTGGCCTATAGTTTGCAGTACATTTTTCTGGAAGAAGATCCACCGATCGCACTTGAACTTGTTGGAGGCTTGCTTATTATACTAACTGCGTGTGCAATGATTCTGAAAACAGCCTGGGATAGTAAACAGCAACACAAAAAGACGATGTACAAACAAACAAAGAAGATCGAGCTGAAACGGGGGACTGTCATTGAAAAAAAGTCCCTCATAATTCATCGGATGAAATAGTAACTCTGGCAATTCGAAGTCCTCGAAGTAGTTTTATTTATATTTATTTGTACCGAAAAGTATTCTAAATGTGCCCTTTTGACCAAACATTGGACGTCAATGTTTTCTCGGTGGGATCAATTTTCTAGTGTGTGTACCTCTCCTTTTCGGAGTGTACTTTGCCAGTACAAATTAAATTTCTGATTTCGCCATGTTGGTTTCACTGAATCACTTCTCTGTATAGAGTGAAAATGATCTTTGCAATCCAAAAATTGACAGGAGATCATTCTCGAATCATAAATAATACGATAGGTTATTATCCTCTCAGGGAGTATTAAAAGCGAACGCAAACAATTATGATGTGTACAAAGTCAGTAGTTTGGTTTCTACAAAGATGAGACAGTGGGCCATTTTATTCAAGATTAATGAAGAGGAAATATTTATTAACTGAATTTATAAATCACTTCTTTTCTTCATTTATACATTTATCACTGAATTTCTCATCACTGCATCGCTATGTTTGCACGTACAGAAGAGTTCTGATAGGAGTGGCTTTTCAAAACATTTTAAAAGATAGCCTATTTCTTTAACCCCTTTTCCTGCCAAGTCCATATTTCACCACAAGGTCAAGATGGTTAAAATTAATGAAACACAACGTATTCCATATGATGTATTTTAAAATAATACTGTACATTTGAAGGCTGTTGAAAACATAATACTGTAAAGTTGATTTTTTTTTGGACAAAAGATGCTATAACATACCAAGCCAAGTGGGTGAAAATACGTCATGTTTTGGCTCAATACCGCTTTTTACTGACTTGGCTGATGGGGAAGTGATACAGTTATTACTGTCTGGCAGGAAAAGGGTTAAAGGTGAATGAGAACAGTTACACGCAAGTACAGTTATTTACTCCGGGAAATTTTCCACACACTAATTGTAGTTTATTATTATTTGATATTACGACGTTTGAATTTGCGTACGAGTGATAATAGCTATCATTCAACTACAGTCAGGCCGTCGTACGGCTTAATCCCTACCTCCTATTGACTTTTCTAGATATGAATGCAGACCTAAAGACTTCAAAATCAATGAATTACTCTCATGAAATTACTACAAGCTTTTCTCTATATTTATCATACATTTACTATCATGGTCTGTCAGTGCCTCTGTAGTTCGATGCAAGCCTCAACTTGTCTTACTATAAGTCGACAATAAATAATTTTTACCGGAAACACTATCAACCATCGTGGCGTTATAAAGGGTAGATATGAGTGAGGCTAATTTTATGCGTGAATCATCTATTTGACTATCTACAGCAACGTTTTTGTTTGTTACAATTGCAATGTTAGCTGTTTCCATTTCGATAGGGTCATCAAATCAACACAAGCGTTAAAGACTCATGTCTTCTAGGTGAAGATTCTTCATGACTTGATATTTGGAGCAAGGCGAGTGACACTGAAGATTAATAGAAATGAAGCTTGTTGTCAATAATCTGGGTGGGCCATTCGATATCGTGGAAGGTCTGGAAGATTGATGAGGTAGCATTATTTTTTAACCTGATCCATTGTACATTATTTTTTCCCACTCTCTGATTTCTGGCAATTATGTTTTTTTGCACTCCCTGAGAGGATAATAACCTATCGTATTATATATGATTAGAGATCTCCTGTCGATTTTCGGATTGCAAAGATCATTTCAACTCTTTACATGCGTATGATGAGGAAAGATTACACATCCAAGATATCTGTACCTATTGAACATCTCAAATCAACAATTTCAGAGATGACCAGCTGAATTTCCGAAAGAATAATTCCAAAAATACCCCCTTTGTTATCTTTTACCTTGTCTCTGGGTGGCCTAATTAGAATACACTTAAAAATTTAAAACAAAGTTTATGCCTACTATTTAGCCATGTCAACGATATCAGGGAAAAGGAAGCGGGCAGTGTTTGAATGACTCAAAGAAAAGTTCAGAGTTCAACTGACAGAGGAAGTTCCAGAAAGAAAAGAAAGAATCAAACCAAACAGAAAAGGAAGTTAGCACCAGCTGACAGAAATATAGATCCACATGAAAAAGCTAAGAAACGCAGAGAACAAAGCAACTTTAAGGAGGAATCCCATCAGAAGATAAAACAACTCTTTCAGAACTCTTCACAATCCAGATCTACAGTTGTCAGTGAAAGGGAAACCCCACAATCCAGTTCTACAATTGTAAGTGAAAGGGGAAGCCTGTATGAGGGGAAAGAAATAATCAACAGTATGATAGACGGTATTTCTTACAAAGAAGAATTGTTTAATTTTGAGAGGGACAATTTTGACAGTAGTGTTGGCAGTATATTATAGGTGGCAAAGTGTCAGATATGATTGTGCGAGACATTATAAACAGTATTGTTGACAGTATCTGGAAAATATGATTTACATACTGTGAATAGTGAAGTTTTACCTTTTTGAAAAGTTATTTATTAAACTTCTTTCAGTCGGTAAATTTGAATCCCACGGCCGGAAGTGGATCCCCCGGTGAGCCTATCTCTGTCGGCGCAAGGTTCGATCAATTTTGCCTATATAACACGACCGATATGTCTGGTGCTTTCTTAAAGCAACATACGATGGATATTCATGCGTTCATGAAACATGAAAAAGTGTCGAAAATTTTCCTCTATTAGTGCTTTGCGTGGATATTTTGCAGAGCTGTCTGCATGATGCTGTTAACGTTATTAAAATGAAATTAACATCATGTTTATGTGCGTGTTAGCTGCGTTCCTTTTATACCCGCGGTCCGGGTTTAAGTTATTAAAGTTCACTAAATTCAAATTAAATGTTTGCCTCCCTCTAAAACGGCGCGAAGCTATGGCGGCGTTCATCGTGTAAGTGGACACCAAACAGGCAGCACGCGGGCACACGCCCAGAAAATACCACTTTTTAGTTTTTTGCGGCCGCAAAAACGCAGACAGACTGCCAAGCGGTCAGCGTGAAGCTGTTACCGATCGACCTCTGTGGTTATATTCAAATTCTAAAGTGACTGGAAGACGATTTTTTAGAAAATTCGAGCGTTGATGGTGGGGAATATATGACCGTTAGCAATTTGAACCGACCGTCAATCAAAGTGAAACGCTTTTATAAACTCTATTTGCAGGCTTAGCAAAAGGTGCTAAAAGGTTGAAATCAGTTTGTGTAATTAATGTTATAGAAATCAAACATCGTACTGGCCAAGTGTTTGACAGGGAGGAGAACTCCACTAATGCGAGAACCTGGGATTGAAAATTGTGGCTTTAAGTTTAAGGGTGATTTTTCGTGAAAAAGTGACCTTTCATCGTACATTTGAGAAAATGAAGTATGGTGATTCCCTCTTTTTTCTTCAATATTTGATTATTTTAATATGACAGAATTCAAAAACCCTGATAACTGTCAAGTCTCCTGGTCTGCTATTCTATTTGATGCTGTCTAATTTGATCTTGTGTGCAAGTAAGCTTATGTTTCACTGTCATGAGATTCATATGACCCAAACTCTTCTTCAACTACATCAAAGTCAGAGCTATCTCTCTGTCACTACCGGTGTGCAGTGACAGTGACACTGCCCGTAGGCAGTAGCAGGGCAGTAGTTTTATTAAGTTTGTATTTTGACAATATTTTTGTTCAGTTTTTACAACTGCGTTCTTGTTCTACTCCCTACAGCATGTTAAACTGTCCAGTATTCAGTTTGTAAACGCTGCCTGTGTATGTGTATCGTGCATTTGTATCATTGATAAATGGCTTTCAGTCTAGATCCTTATTCAATTATCACCAATATTTATTACGGGCTTTGTCGACGAACTAAATATTGGGTGTGTCAACATACTGTAGAGATCGAGACACCAAGAAACTGTATCTGATACATTGCAACGAAATATTGAAAACTTATCAACAGTTTCAGCTTCTGTCCCGTTACGATGACTACTCATTTTTTAACGAAAATTCATACATATATTTTTAGATTTTTTCGAAATAAAAGTCATGAAATGCAACAAAAGGGTTCTAGATTTTGTTTAATAATTACGAACAGAACCATTGGGTGACATAAAAATGTTATTCATTCTTCATTGAATTAACTACCAAACCTTAGAATGGGGAAAATGTAAAAATAAAAGGGAACCAAAATATTTTTAGGTCCCCCATTATAAGTAGAGCAAAACTTTCAAGTCCCTCTCTACTAACCCCAAAATTTCGACCACCCCCCTAAATTCTTCCACCCAAGAACCTTTGTATTTGTAGTCTTCAGTTGTGAAACATTATTGAAGTCGATGTAAATCAGCAGAGAGATTAAACCTAACAAATTGACACCTCCCAGACAGTGATGCGCACTACAGGACCTCTACGTTTTTATGAAGGTATATTTCTATGCATATTCTACTGTGTGTTGTCTCTCCAATAAACAAGTAAAGACATGTGTACAATGGCTTAATTTCCTATGGTAAAATTTGCATACCACACCAGATATCTGAAATACATAACCTGTAAAAGGTATGGAATCAAACCTCTTTTAAATTTTATGCGATACAAAGTTGGAAAGTACTGACCACGCAAAAGTAAATTTATTTATTTATTTATTTATTTATTTATTTATTTATTTATTTACTTATTTATTTTACACTTGCAACGAATTTACAGTTTGACTCAAAGTAATATTCTTCGGGATTCGCACAGTATAGGAAGAAACGTATAGTAAAACATTTTACATTGATGCAAATATTCCTTTTATGGTGCAGTGCTTCCCATCCGTCAGTGAAAAAATGCACACTCTGTCACAAGAAAAGTGACCGAAAACGATTACAGTCTTTCATTAGTCACATTACGAAATATTATGGCAATTTACAATGTCCGAAAATTACACAAAATAGTAACAGCAAATCTGCATCCAATATAAATTCTCACAAGCGGTTTATTTGTATATTATATGCTACTGTTAAACATTGGCCTTCGGCATGGGCGTAAGTGTTACCTGTTGGAGACAAAGACGGTGAAATAGATCTATGTTTATGGTCAAATCTTTTCAACTCGTCGACGTCGTCAAATGACAAAAATCATGTACCGTTACGTAAACCCTGAAAAGAGAAAGAGGAAGTTCGAGGAAAATATCTATCACTTCACGTTACAAAAAGAAGAAGCCTGACCTCTCCCCTATAAACCAAAAGTAAAAGTGCGTTTTTATGACTCATGTTACGTAAAGATATGCATTGGGGGGGGGGGGGAAATATTGGTTCGGAGAAGGCTGTGTGATGGAGATTGACTTGTACATTCCAATTACCGATGATGGTTACTGAATTGACTGATAAATTGCCAAATTCTAGCGTCGTTTTGTTGTGGTAAGGCGGCTTTCGAAACTCCAGAATAGTCAGTGTATAAAAGTGTCACACACCACCCCTGCTCCATCAACGATCTCAGATTCTTGCTACAAGTAAAATGGATCAGAGGTGCTACTTGAAACACTCTTTAGCCCCAACCCGGCTTCATCTACTGGTAATAAAAACGATTATGCAATGGCTCGATGTAAAAAACAAACAAACATGATTTCCAATTACTTTTGCATCAAAGGCCCCTGTTTATGATGAAAGCTTAAAAGGTGAAAAAGTTCGGGAAAAGTGTGCAGAAAATATACACCAGTTCCGTCGACTTCTCAATTGAATCGTCAAAGTTGATATCGCCAACCGAAGGTTTCCGATTTCTACTTACCAGAATAGAGTGAATACCAAACCACTTCAACAACTGACTTTACATCCATATAGAGTAAAATCATTATACTGATATAGCTTGCATTCTTTACAACCGTAACCACACGAGGGACAATATCTATAGCTTATTGAACCGTCATCTGGATTGATTTCTCGGGAAATCAGGCCGTCGCAGTAACCGCATTGAAAAGTGGATGGAATAGACAGTCAACTCTGGTTAGCCAAATTCAACTAAATAAAAGGACTAAAACAGTCAATGTGCAGCATTCTAGTCATACTTTTTCAAAATTATGGAATCTAGCGGTGCGTTTTAATTTCGGCGGACCAAAGGTTTGCATTCGAATATCGTGACGCTTACGGGTACGTTCAAGACTATTTGATCAAAGACATCGTTAATTGAGATGAAGCTTGAAGTTCGCCGAAACACGAAATGTTACGTTCGCGTACACGAGGCCCACTCAATAGCCAGACAATGGTTTTTGTCTTCTTCAGCATAGACCTCAACTCCATGAGCGAGCTACCGTCACACGGCCATCAGAATAACATTTGACATGGTGTCGACACCCACACACACACCCACACACAGACACACACACAGACACACAGACACATACATATATATATATATATATATATATATATATATATATATATATATATATATATATAAGTGGATGTCAAGATTTTGTAATTTGCTCACGTGTTGACACACGTGGGCATATGTCGCAGCGATGTCTGTCTGTCTGTCTGTCTGTGTGTCTGTGTGTCTGTCTGTCCGTCTGTCTGTCTGTGTACTCAATATCTCAAAAACGGCTCATCAGATCAGAATCAAATCTGGTACATAGATTCAGTTTGCAAATGGCAAGAACAGATTAGTTTTCGGTGGGTGTGGCTTGCTTATTTTTGCTCATTTGCATAATTAATGGTTTTAGAAAAACTGATATATATTGACAACGACTGCACACAATTTGATGAGATTCGCTACAAATGTTGATCACACCAAGATATATCAGCTTTGAAAGATATTAAGGGGTGACCTGAAGGATAATTACTAATTTGCATGTTTAATGAAATTTCCTAATTAGGAGTATATATCTGGATTTACTTGATCAAAATTGACAAACGTGGTATGCATATTGAAGATACTATGATTTAACGTTATTGAAAGTCATTAAGCATTTACTTCATCCAAATCCCAATTTGCATATCCAATGACCTTTTGAAATTAAGGCTATATATTTGAAGTTACATGACCAAAATTGATGAAACTTGGTTTGTACATTAAATATACTATGATAGAATATGATTAAATGTCATTAATCATTTTTACATCAGCCAATTCCTAATTTGCATATTTTATGAACTTTCCTAATTAGGGGTATTTCACTGAATTGTGGAGACCAAAGTTGATGAAACTGGCTATGTACATTAAAAATACTATAATAGAACATTGTTGAAAGTCATTAAGCATTTGAAGTTTAGCCAATTCCTTATTTGCATATTTAATGAACTTTCATAATCAGGGATATTTATCTGTATTGACAAGATCAAAGTTGACGAAACTTGCTAAGATACTATGATACGACATTATTGAAAGTCATTAAGCATTTTTACTTCATCTAGCTCCTAATTTGCATATTAAATGAATTTTTGAAATTAGGGATATATATTTGAATTTACATGACCAAAATTGATGAAACTTGCTATGTACATTACTATTATGTAGGCTAACTTTATTGAAAGGCATTAAGCATTTTTGCTTCAGCCAATTCCTAATTTGTGTATTTAATGAACTTTCCTAATTAGGGACATATACTTGGATTTATTTGATCAAAATTGGCATAACATGCTATGTACATTGATGATGACACCAGGTATATCAATATTGGAAGTCATTTCGCATTTTAAGTTTTCATGTCAGCTAATTTATAGTTTGCATATCTAATGAGCTTTCAAAGTTTGGAATATATAGTTTGAAGGCCTTGACCAAAGGCAATTACACTTGCTATATAAAGTGGTGATACAATGACAGCAGTCAAAGAAATTAATATTTTATTCAGCTAATTACATATTTCAATACTTAATGACCTATAGACTTAATCTGTGGTGAATTATGTTCATTATGTTGATCATAATACTTTCAATTAAGTTGCAAACATGTGGCAAAGGTTCAAATTTACACGTGAGCATTTACAGTTCATATCTGGTTTTTATGTGGAAGCTAGATCCTGTTCCTGTGTTCCATATTTGTAAGTATGGAGAATGAATACATTGAAGAACGGAGTATCTATACGAAGCATGAGTATAGACGTGGGTAAGGAACAACATTTCACGGAGATGATGTCGATTAAGGCCAATGGTGAGCTTAATGTTCTCTTGTATGTTCTCACAACAATGCTTGCGGTTTCTATCACTATAGGAAACCAGATATGAACTGAAAATGCTCACGTGTTTCATTATATTGCAGTTATGTGTAAATTTGAACCTTTGCCACCTGTTTGCAACTTCATTGAAAGTGTTATGATCAACATAAAGAATAATATTCAACACAGATTAATTCTAAATCCAAGTATATATCCCCAATCAGGAAAGTTCATTAAAATATGCAAATTAGGAATGGACTGAAATGTTCTCATTAAATATGCAAATTAGGAATTGGCCGAAGTAAAAATGTTTAATGACTTTCAATAATGTCATATCATAGTACCTTTAATGTAAAAAGCAATTCGTCAACTTTGGTCTAGTCAAGACAGATAAATATCCTTAATTAGGAAAGTTGATTAAATTTGCAAATAAGGAATTGGCTAAAGTAAAAATGCTTAATGCCTTTCAATGTTGTATCATCGTATCTTTAATGTACATAGCAAGTTTCGTCAAATTTGGTCTAGTAAATACAGATAAATATCTCTAATTAGGAAAGTTCATTAAATATGCAAATTAGGAATTGACTGAAGCAAAAAGGTTTAATGACTTTCAATAATGTTGTTTGTAGTATCTTCAATATATGTAGCAAGATTCATCAACTTTAGTCGAGTCAATTCAGATATATATCCCTAATTAGTGAAGTTCATTAAATATGTAAATAAGAAATTGGCTGAAGTGAAACTGCTTAATGATTTTCAATAATGTTATATCATAGTATCGTCAATGCATATAGCAAGTTTCATCAACTTTTGTCAGATATATATATATCTAATTAGGAAAGTTTATTAAATATGCAAATAGTATTTGGCTGAAGTAAAAATGCTTAATGACTTTCAAAAATGTTATATCATAGTATCTTTAATGTGCACTGCAGGTTTCATCAATTTTGTTCAGGTCATTCAAATAAATATCCCTAATTTCAAAAGTTCATTAAATATGCAAATAAAGAGTTTGATGAAGTAAAAATGCTTAATGACTTTCAATAATGTTAAATCATAGTATCTTCAATATACATACCAAGTTGTGTCAATTTTGATCCAGTCAAATCAGATATGTATCCCTAATAAGGAAAGTTCATTAAATATGCAAATTGTCCATTATCTTTTATGTCAACCCTTAATACCTTTCACAGCTGATATATCTTGGTGTGATCAACATTTGTAGCGAATCTCATCGAATTGTGTGCAGTCGTTGTCAATATATATCCGTTTTTTCTAAAATCATTAATTATGCAAATGAGCAAAAGTAAGCAAGCCACACCCACCAAAAACTAATCAGTTCTTGCCATTTGCAAACTGAATCTATGTACTAGATTTGATTCTGATCTGATGAACCGTTTTTGAGATCTCAAGTAAGTTAATGCATGGGTGTTTGTACCCATCAAGCCCAAAAGTAAGAAAATGATCAATTATCTTTAAAAACCACCAGATTTGATTGATATTTGGCCTAATTACTGGAATTATTAAATTCTTTAAAAAAAATGTCTGCCTAAATCTTGACGAGTTGAGTCACGTGACCAAATCTGATATTTTCCCGCCAAAATTTACGTCTTTATTAATTTTAATATTCCAACCGTAAACCGTTAAATTTTCTTGATTTTCTTTGCACTTTTGGAAACAACATCTATTATATTCTTTCAAAAATACATGGCACTCATGAAACTCTATCTATACTTCTTTCTGATATTCAAAATATTCATGTAAAACGTCAAAAATATTATATTTGTTGTTTTTTGTGAAGAAATAATATTCAAAATCCAATAATTTTGCATCTGCCACTAGTTCTAACACAAGTTTCCATCCCATTTTACATTATTGGTCATAATATTTTAAATATTTTGATGTTTAACGGTTGGAATATTCAGTTATTTGCAATATACAATTTTGGCGGGAAAATAACAGATTATGGTCACGTGACCTGACTTAGGTATATATTATGATAAATTTCAACTTAATCAAATGCGAAACATATTTTTGGCAATTTTCACAATTTTCTGACCAGGTCTGATTAAAAAGTATGTTCAAACTGATTTTACATGTATGTAAGCCTATGCCCATGCATTAACATACCTGAGATATTGAGTACACAGACAGACACACAGACAGACACACAGACAGACACACAGGCAGACACACAGACAGACAGACATCGCTGCAACATATGCTCACGTGTGTCAACACGTGAGCAAAAAATTGCGAGACTGAAGCGAAAAAGTGACACTCTCTCGCAATTGGTGAGAATCTCTTGTTATTCTCACCGTCGTTAGTGAGAATTTTTTAATTCTCACCAGAGAGATGCGAGAAATGTACTCCTTGGTGAGAATAAGTATGATAACAGATTCTCGCTCGTGAGACTGGAAATTCTCACCGAGCACGGTGAGAATGGTAATTTTCACGGTGAGAATATATCTGACTCATCACTTATTGGTGAGAATCAAGCAGACTCGCTGTTCACTGGTGAGAATTAACCAGACTCGCCGTTCATCAGTGAAAAAATTCTCACCAACATTGGTGAGAATAACAAGAGATTCTAACCAATGGCGAGAAAGCGTCACTTTCTCGCTCCAGTCTGGCAATTTTTTTCCTATAGTGTATGGAGCCGTCTCTGATTACTTGTCTCTCTGCACAATATATACATAAACATTGCATTAAACCCAAATCAAAGTTGAACCTGAAACGATTTCATTCAAAGAAACTTGATCAGCTATATATTTATTACTTCTCCGAAAGGAGGAGTGGTTCACACTTACTGATGAAGAAGGAGGAGTTGTTGGTGGTGGTGGCGGGCCTTCGCAATCTTCGACCAGGAGACACAGATTGACGGCAATACAGATCACAGCGGTAAACGTCTTCATACCGTGGACTCTTTTCTGCAGGAAAGTGGAATATTGAAAAGAAGTATAGAATCCAGCACAAGCAACTTAAAGTCGGCGATACCAATTTTTCCCTTGAAATCCCTTGCAAACTGATTCTCCGAAAAACTTTTCCGACGGAAATAGTAAAAAAATCTAATTAATCTGAAGTACGATATCCTTCGTTTCAGCAATTCGTCAGAAAAAAAAACTGTGGTAAATAACAGCAGTCCATAACGTATGTCTGAGCGTTCTATACAGATTAATTCCTTAGTCAAACTTCTGTAGAATTATGAAGCATACATTATCCGGATTTACACGACCCTCATGCGTGGAAGTGTTAGTCGATGTCTCCCGGCCCGTCCGGTAAGTCGTCGCGGAATTTATGGCCAACTGCGACTGGGAGGCTATGAAGACAAAAGTTGTATGAAATGCTTGAAAGAGGGTCTTTCTATGCACTTTAACACGGAACTCTCCCGGAAGTGTAAACGGATCTACCTTAAATTTTACGAGTTGGCATCTTCTGATTTAATGATAACGAGGGGCATGGTTTGGGGAGCAGGGGCATTGTCCATCATGTGGAGACGGTGACATAAAACTGACACGAGTCTCGAAGTGAAGTTGAGAATCGATTCATCTACACTGTCGTGCATGCTCGGCGTGTGATCACAAGAACGTTGTAATGGCATACAGGTCTACTTTGTGACTGTCACATTTTTTACCACAAAATGTTGAAGAATGATCAAAACACATGAAGGGGCGTAGCACAGCGTAGTTTGCTTAAAATATTTTTGCAACGATTCATTCTATTTTAAGTAATTTGTTGACTAAAGATTAAAATATTGTTAGGGTTCACATTTCAGTACGAAATATAGTCGCAGGATTGATGAGAAAGAATTGTGAATTCTTACAAATTAATGCAAATCACACGATTTCCTGACTTCTGATTTCTCCCGTTTCCAACTTTTCAAAAGAATATAACTTCAATCTGGCTGAGTCAAAGTTTGTGAAATTCTCACATTTCATTCTTAAGTAGCCATACAATTAAAAACAATAATTTTAAATAAAATGCTTACATTTAGAATAAGAATCATTTCCATTTTTACTTACCACGATTTCATCACTTTTCTTGAGTATCAGGTCTTACAATTCTTCCCATTTCAAAATGGCAATAGATACTGCAAAAGAATATTTTCGGCTTTTTCTACATAAATTCTAGTTTCGAATGAAATATTTAAATTCACAGGCGCTTGGCACATTGCTGGGATAATAATCGCATTTAAAGGTCTGGTGAAATGCCCATGTTGCAAAATCACAGAAATACAGTTGATGGTCTATAAAACAGTTACATTCATTTCTTTTTTCGTTTAGCGCGCGTGATTATGAAATATGGCAAAAGAAAAATGCAATGTGGGTGTGTCCCCGAGCCTCTCCAGTCGACTTTTTTCGGCTTTCCGAAGTTTGCCCGACTCCGTATCTCATAACGGGAAGTAAGTATTTCACACCTCCGTAAGCTCCCCACGGGGGTAACTTCTAGGGTTTCCGCTTACATGATCAGGACAGTGTCCTCCTTCACTTTGGGAAGACGTGTTCTTTTGGTGGCTGTGACAGCGGCAAGAGCATGAACGGCTCAACTGTAAACTTTTTCAGTGTTGAGTGTTTGAACCATAATGTGCTTGTCTCTTCTGGTTCGTACGATCGGCCACGGTCCCTCGG
Source organism: Ptychodera flava (assembly GCF_041260155.1). Classification (NCBI taxonomy): domain Eukaryota; kingdom Metazoa; phylum Hemichordata; class Enteropneusta; family Ptychoderidae; genus Ptychodera; species Ptychodera flava. Next base: position 28,580,660 of record NC_091939.1, read on the forward strand.
CTGAGCCTGCCTCGCTACTCGCTACACAGAAGGTTGGGACCGTAATGCAAATCAACTGCATGAACACCAACACTGAACGTTGTGACTGCCACTTATAAAATGCACTAGTCTGAACGTCGGGACCGCAATGCAAATCGACAGTAACTTAAAACGTAAATGGGACAGTGATTAAAATGAACTACAACACGGAAGGTTGGGACCGCGATGCAAATCAGCTGCATGAACAGCAACACGTTGACCATTAAAACGAACAACAACACGGAACGTAGAGATCGCGATACAAATCATGGAGGTAGAGTCCTCCCTGATACAAATCGACAGCAACACGGAACGCGTCGTTGGGACGGCGATTAAATTGACTGAATTGAAGAACACTGAGAACAACGGGGAATACCGGATCACGAGGACTGGACCGCGATGCAAATCGACCCTCAACATGGAATAAAAATGCACAACACAGAACATCTAGACCGCAATGTAATCAACTGCAACACCGAACCTTGTTGCCTCGATTAAAATGCGTATGTCTGCTATGTATAGCAAAAGTTTCAATTCTCGCGACGAGCGTTCCTATGCCTGCTGTACACGAGCCCTGCTTACGATGCTGTGTGTTCCGCTACAGCTAAATGTGGTGAGCGGGGCGATTAGCTGTAGCGGAACACACAGCATCGTACGCAGGGCTAGCTGTACACTAGACAAAATTAATACGTCAAATTTATCGCGAGGGCTCGATTGCGTGTATCAAGTTTCAATTCTCTTGGAGCCGCCATTACCAACTTCCGGTATACGGTAATGGCGGCTCCCAGAAACACGCTCAATGTTTATGGAACGCGATCGACGTGTCTGTGCTAATACCAAACCCCATAAACGACAAGGTTAGTGTAGTATAGTTTTTAGTCTTCAGTAGTGATAAATCGGTACGACCAAATGCAGTAAATATGTGAGATGTTACATGAAAATGCCGCGCTTATTTTGTATGCTACAGGGCCTTCGGCATTGTAGCTCTACTGGTGAGCGAGGTCGCAAAAACCAAAACTCACCGACCGCCTCACCGTATAGCTACAATTTTGCAGCTAGCACAAGGACAGCTATGGATCTACAGTTGTCTGTCGAGTATAGTTACATAAAGGCACTTCTTCCTCCCGGAAAAAGTGTAAAAAAGGAACAAAATACATCGAGCTGTAGAGCCTGCAAATCAATTACGCCTTTATCAACCCCCATCAATTATTTTATTCTGAGTAAGGAACGCATCTAGCCGAAACATAGTTACGCTGAAACTTTGTCCACCCTTCTCTATAACAGCTCTATTGGGATGGGGGGGGGGGGGGGGGGGCATGGTGACCATGTACAATCTCTAGCTCTGTTACGGAAGAAAAACCAGAGTAACTCGTTCGCAATTATATATGCCTGACGGAAAAGTTCATTTAATGTAAAGCTTATGTTTGGCATAGCCGTCTGACTTGTGGCGCCAGGTCAAGGTCAACATTAAAAATGAACAATTGACAGATGAAATTTCCAGTTCTACACCAAATTTCGATATTAGATTTAGGCCTACTTGAAGCATATTGTAAAGCGATGATCTTCGCATCTTTTCACTTATTTCATGCGAACAATGCATAGGTGCTGGATTTCGAGCCAATACGCGTTTAGTTGATTCTCCAATATCATCATCAGGCGTAATGCGCGGCGTTACATGTAAAATCCGATGTTGGATACGCTAACTCTAAAACAACAATCACGGAAAGAAATATGACGATATTTCGGAATTGCTTCTTAGATTTCGACATTCAAATTCGGTGGCCTGAAAATGCCACGGATTGTAGATAACTATGCCTAACTTTTCACATTGTATACCACAATACCACATGATAAATAAATTGAAAGAAGGCTTGAAAAACATCATCAACCAAGCATTTTTCTACTTCACGCCGTCACAAATATGTAGTATTAGGGTATAATTCTACATATTTTGTTTAAAATATTACTAGTGCTAAAGTTTTTTATACCGAGAAAGACATTATCAGTATGCTTGATTTCCTCATTGACATTTGTTGAATTTGGAAGACACATTTTCCAACAGTGTATAGGAATTCCTATGGATACTAACTGTGCTTCCTTGCTTGCCGACTTATTTCTGTTCTCATACGAGGTAGAATTTATCCAGAACCTAATGAAACAGAAAAAGGTGTCTGTAGCTAGAACTTTCAGCCTAACATTTAGATACAATGAAAATAACTCCAAATTCAGTGGCTATCTCGCTCTGATTTATCCTCCAGAATTGGAGATTGAAGAAACTACAGAAACGGCCTTTCCTGCTTCGTATCTGGACATTTTACTTGAATTTGACTCTAATGGTCACCTTTCTACTAGGCAATATGACAAGAGAGATGATTTCAACTTTAGTATCATCCATTTCCCACACCTCATCAGTAATATTCCGCTCTCACCAGCTTATGGGGTTTACATTTCCCAGCTTATTCGATATGCAAGAGCATACAGTTCATATGGTGATTTTGTAGAGAGACACATCCATCTCTCTTACAAACTGTTAAATCAAGGTACACCAGAGAAAGACTTGTCTCTACATTCAAACGCTTTTTTAGCAGGTGTCACAAGCTGGTAGATAAATACAGCATATCTCTTCGATAAATGATCGCTGATGGCATCTGTGACATTTGGGCTTCAGTGACCACTACCTATCAGACTTACAGATTTATATATCATGGGTGCCACATGTCGGGCAGGATGCGCTTACTATTTTCGAAACACCTGACATCACTTCTTGGTCTTTTGGCTAGAGGTCCATATATCTTTCTTTCATGAATTTGACTTTGTTTGTGTACCGGTTATTTACTGTCTGTTCTGTGCTGTTTTGTGTCTATGTTTACAACTATTGTATTACGAATTCTGACCTAGTGTTATCGGATTATGGATTGGTATGGTTGCGATTATTTTGCTTTGCTTGCATAATTGTGGGTAGCCAGGTGTTGTAACTATTATGTAAACGAGGGGCTAGGCAGTTTGAGACTGCCAGAGTGTCAATAATTTCTGTGTAGGGTCAGGTGGGTTAAAACCCATGTGAGCGCCTGTGAGACGGCCAGGCAGTTCACCTTTCAGTTACTGGTAACTGCGTGAGTACGGGTGAGGCCGAGTGGGCGGTAAAACCTATGAAAGCACTAGTACGGTAATGTTGTCAGCCAGGAGAATGGTAATTTTTTGTGGCAACTATGTGTTTTATAGGGATAGTGTGACCACGAATAGTCGGGTGATCAAAAATAAAAAATAAAGGGCGTATGTATAAATTTCAAAAGATGTTAGTAAAGTTGTCAAAAAAGTTGAGAATATAAATGTCGCCGCGCTTGACTCTATTCCACAGCATCTGAGTGATATACGGGGGACAGTACACAGTAACGGATGGGAAATGCGCTAGTATTCTGCTATTAGAAACTTTGGGACTAATTATAACCATGCGATAAAGTTTGAATGTAGCTGAAGTGTCTCTACAATGTACAGTGTGTTTAATTTGGAAAGAGGAAAGGGGCCGTAAAGGCAAGAGTGTACTATGACGTTGAATTGATTATAGGTGCATTTCTGTTCTCTCAGAGTCGCAGGATGGAGAGTTGGCGATATTAAAGAAACTGGTGGAAAAACTACAGGAGTTGACTGAGACTGCCTCGATGGACGACACCCCTGAAAAATTATGAACCTGGCACATTCTCCGTCCCAGACGTCACGCTCACAATTGATTGCAGCGCTGAGGGCCCTAGTGGATCGCGCTACGGTGCCAACACACCTGAAGTTGCAGCTGCAATAATTGTAGCCCTTGGTTGGTGGGGATTGGGCTTCTGTCGTGCGGCTCGCGCCTTGCCCCAACCAGGGCTACAATTTCTTCCTATACCTGCTAGTGTAAAAGCTGCAGTGCGGATCTACACTGCATGGTCAGGCACACACGGGGCCGCATTATTAGAGAATCTCGCCTTACCGTGTGCAAATTTCACTATAATCCTGCTCCCGGATAATGTTAAAGCCCTTGTAACTCCTATCGATGGTCAACTTTACTCCTTGCAGCTGAAAAATGACAGTTTAATGACTCAGGCGCGAAGTCAATTCGAACTGGACCGCCGTCGTTGAACTCTGTACCCAGCCGACTTGTACCATTACATTTTAGGGGTGGCCGACAGGTGTGAGGGACTAATGAAAACGGTGGCACTAGCAGTACAGTAGCGCGCTAGTGGCAGTATAGTTGTTGTTATTTTAACGCTATCTTTTCGGAGGATTGAAAAAGGTCATAGGACTGTTTGCTCCTTTTCAATTACTGCTAGAATACCACTATCGCTGAAAGCAAAGAGAGACCAGTGACCATTGAAGAACTTGCCATCTTTATTTCCTGAGAAGTGAAAGAGATATTCACGCCATGCAAAGTCTGTCGTCTCGTCTTTGCCATTTTATACAGATGCTCTGACAACAAGAGGACACCGCGATATAATTATAAAATATCCAATCGATATTTACGGCTAATATACTATACGATATAGATCTCTAAGGCTATAAAATCTTCGATATATATCGGATATTTACCCGCCTAATTAACGTGACAAACTCTAGTATCATCTAGTAGCGAAGTTCGAGCCAGACTAGCGCTTGGCCAGAGCTGTAAAGTGGTGAAATGTCTGACAAATATTCGCAACTCTTTTTAATCTTGAAGCTTATAGTGGTACATTTTCCGACTGTTTCAAATGTGATGAAATAGTTCCGATTCATAAGGGAGGCTCTAAAAGTGATGTTAACAACTATAGGCCTATCTCCCTTCTACCAGTTCTATCTAAAATACTAGAAAAACATGTTTATATTAGTTTTTACAGTTTTATGCATTTAATCTTTTTTGTTACAACTCACAATCATCAGACAACATCACTCTTGTCACATTGCTTTAGTCAAGTTAACTGACCAGGGTCTATACTTTTACAGAATATAGATGAAGATAATTGTTTTTAGATTTTTTTCATCGTTGATCATAACATTTTGCTGAGCGAACTTTCTGTGTACATGTTTTCTGATTTGTCAGTGAAGTGGTTTCGATCAGACCTTACAGGAAGAAGTCAATGTTAGCTATTTAGGTGTACACGCTCATCGATTGGTGCGGTGTATCTCAGGAGTCCATTTTTGGTCCACTTCGGATCATGTTATGTATGTCATTTTCCCCCACACTCATCATGACATGAGTTCAATTAGTCTGGAACATTCTCAACTTTGTGTAAAAATGGGAAGCTTAGATACTACTACTACTGAGACTACTACTACTTCGGTGCTTCAAATTTTATCAGATTTATTCAAAAACTGCTGAGGTCAATATCAAAGCATGTATGTAAAACATGCTGATTACAAGGAATTTGTTACAAAAGAAAGATGTATCCATGAAAAAGCACAGATGTGAAAATGATGTAAAGAAATCCTCATACAACCCGGCCTACTTCATCATTAAGATGTATGTTGACAGACAAGAAAATGCCGAAATTTTAAATTGATAAACACTGCATTATTGAAGTAGTCATGAGCAAACGGATGGAGGAAGTCCATCTGATTAAAATCAGGTGTAGAGTACGGCGACGTCTTCTTATGCGTACGCGGTATTCTCTCCGAGTCGCTGTCGCCTCTCACTACGCGACAGCGAGAGAATACCGCGTACGCATAAGAAGACGTCGCCGTACTCTACTTCTGATTTTAATCAGATTGGAGGAAGTCGTTCCTATATTAGGCTATTTCCATACTGAGTTCATCATGCACACTGTAAAGTTCACTACGGTTCGAAGCGAGACTACATAAATGTCATGTGAGAAAATTAACCTGGAATGTAATCCGCGTTTGTGTAATGAGTTAAGAAATGCTACGACCCTACAAAAACAGTAAAATACCTACGTGTTGTATACAAATAGCAAAGTATTTGGCAAAGCTGCACTATAAGTAACTATAAATAAATATCGGCGATTTCACAGACCCGGCGTGCCGTGGCACAAGGCTAGTCATTGTAGTATCGTCCAGAGTCCGGAAATTGCCGATAAATATTCTGTAAGTATAGGCGATTTCACAGACGCAGAGTGCTGAGTCCAGTGTCGATCGGCGATTTCACAGTAATCCCGAAATCGTCGATATGTCAAACTTTGATACTAGATGGAAATATCCGATTTTAAAAAAAATGTTCAAAGTCACGCCGTCATGGACAAGAATGCCGTTTTGGCACCCCACTTCACACATTGTGACCTTTTTAGTCGAACAGATTTTGCTTAGAACCACTCTTTTCACATTGAACAACAGCGGCATCTTGTAAATGTAGTTGTACCATGGAGGTGGATGGTTGAACTTAGTTGTGAAAGTTGAACTAGTTATATGGAGTTTAACTTAGGCACACGCCTCTGAACAATGTACATGGACACAAAGTTCTATAACTGCTTCAAATGACCCGTTCCCGTGTAGGATTTATTGAACTAGTACGTAACATATTTGAGAAAGTTCGGAAGATAGAGCACAGGATTTATTGAACTAATTAAAATGCGTAGTTGAACTTCGGCAAAAGTATCTCTCTTTATTCACCAAGAGTTATATATTGTCATGAAAATTACCCACCCCTTTCAATCCCATAAACTAGTCCTACGAGTATGGCAAGAGTGTCCGGCTTTGGCTCCGGAGGCAGTGAAGGGCTACCCGTAAGCATGCTCATTCAGCTCCCTCACACCTGTCGGCCACCCCTAAAATGTAATGGTACAAGTCGGCTGGGTACAGAGTTCAACGACGGCGGTCCAGTTCGAATTGACTTCGCGCCTGAGTCATTAAACTGTCATTTTTCAGCTGCAAGGAGTAAAGTTGACCATCGATAGGAGTTACAAGGGCTCTAACATTATCCGGGAGCAGGATTATAGTGAAATTTGCACACGGTAAGGCGAGATTCTCTAATAATGCGGCCCCGTGTGTGCCTGGACCATGCAGTGTAGATCCGCACTGCAGCTTTTACACTAGCAGGTATAGGAAGAAATTGTAGCCCTGGTTGGGGCAAGGCGCGAGCCGCACGACAGAAGCCCAATCCCCACCAACCAAGGGCTACAATTATTGCAGCTACTGAAGTTGCAGCGATACAGAGCAGTTCTAGCACAATTTGATTGGGTAAAGACTCTGATGAAAATTTTACTTTGTGTTTGAGCAAGAACTAGCAATATGGCCCTTTTCTTCACAAATGTAACAAGTGATAGACTCGTTTCTATTTCTTTTATCATATGGTCTAAATTTCTCATTATCGGCCCTCAGACGACGATTTGAACTATCTCTCATGAATTTCGACACTTTAGACAATCTCCTCTTCTTTGTTACCCAACAATAACACTATTAGTCTCCCGGCTTCTCTACCAAAATAATTCGATTGTAATCTCTTCATACTCTCGCACGCACGCACGCATGCACACGCTTATTTGCACGCATGGCAGCCCACACGTTCACATGCACTTGCATGCACTCACTTGTACAGCTTTTGTACGGTTGTGTTGAATGTAATATTTGATTCGGGATTGGAGAACTCTAAATAAACTGCATCCTAGAATATTTATCCTTGTTGTGGTTATTTGAGTAGTGAAGTATAGAATAAGTGCATCTAGGCCGTAGCCTGGCCGGTCCATTAGAAAAATGTATGTCCACCATTGGTTTCCTTGCTGCTTATTTATTTAAATTTTGCATATATATGCATATATTTATCATTTTCATTAAAAATGATGAAATAATAAAAAACACACTGACTTTGCTTTATAAGCGTGACCCTTTCAGACTACGGTAAAGCATATGATTGCTAGTCTTCAATGAGAGTTCGGTATACCAAAAAAAACTGTGCATTGACTGAGTATTAGCCCTGGACACAGGGAGAGCTCATGCAGCCCTTTGAATTCTCATGCAGCCTCTCCTTACTGAGGTCCTGTCTGGGGGCTCCCTCAAGATGGGAATGTATATACAAAAATACTATTAGTTTGTCAGTCTTTCAGTTTACATAGTTTGGAAAATGACCTTGAGGACATTCCCTCCCTAAGGAAGTCGTATCCATGGGTAACTCTTTAGGGCGCCCCTAGACGGGAACCAAGAGGACTGATTACGAGGAAGTGTTGCAACAATTATCATCAGCTTAGGATAACCAAAATCAAATTATATACTGGGTTCGCAATAAAGTTTGTGTTTCGCAATATTTTAAAGATTTCAAGGGTACCTTTAAAGGATCTCAGTATGACGATCCATCGCCTCCTCGAAAAGTCTTCCCTAACAATCCTCCTGCCAGAAATTTGCGGAATTTATATCCAAAACCATAGCAGACAGACTAAAAACTGGAGAAATCTCAATGTTTGGTGAGGTGGGGAAAGATCCTCCACCACACGTAGTTATGCCAACAACGGTAGAGCCCCAAAAACTACGCATATGTATAGATATGAGATCCATGGATAACTGATAAGCCGTTTAAGATGGATAAATTGAAGTCTCTAGGTACATGAAACAGGGGAATAACATTTAAATGTGATGGCAAGAGTGGTTATGACCATGTTTTAATTCAGGATGAAGAGAAGGGGTATTTTGGTGTCGAGTGGGCTGGGCGGTGGCATGTAAATAACATCCTCCGCTTTGAGTGGAAGTTGTCAGCCTATTATACTACATGCTTGGTTATACTTTAAGCAGTTATGCTAGAATGTTGGGTGTTCCATGCTTGCAGTATATTGATGACATGCATGGGGGCCCTCTGAGAGTGTTTATAACATCTTGTCAGGTATGGAACCTAATAATTGGACCGACCTTGAGCTCATCGAAGCTGCCGCATACATCCTTATTAGTCTCTGTATAAATACAGGGTATTTCATTGCTTTGGAGAAAGTGTTTTGCGCCCTGTCCGATCCCTGATATAATTAGATTACCGTAAACACGGAAATCCAGGCTTTTATAATTCCTGAAAATATAAAAGCGCGTTTCCTGCAACTGGTGAATTTTGTGCTGTCGAAGCCACCAGTCCAAGTAACCCGGTTACAAAAAACAGCGCGTCACCCTTTTTTTCTGTTTGTGGCTGGCGGCCGTGGCTGACACCAAACCAAAATGGCTGAAGAGAAAGAGAAAATTCTTTGGGGGGCATGATCAGTGACTGCATGAACAGTATATATGTGACTATATTGATAAAACTATAAAACTGACCCTCCTCCCTCCCTTGAGGAAAAAAATAAAATAAAAAAAAATAAAATGCGCGTCGCCGCACCATTTTTTAAAGAACGACCTGACCAGAAACATTTCTTTTCTTTTTTTTCGCCTAAGTGTGTTTTATTTTCGTTGGCGATCCAGTGTGCGCGGCTGTATGTAAGATCACAGAGTAACATAGACAGTCTATGTTACTCTGTGGTAAGACGGATCGCTCACGCAGTGTATAAAAATGCAGACGTTAGCCCAGAACCTAGTACGGGTTAAAGGCCCTCTTAGAGACGAATTGGCATCGTGGTTAGAATTGTTGACAATGCAACGCCCTTCAGGTGGTTGCAGGAGAGTCACATGGTTCTAGATATGTATACGGATGCCAGCTCGTTCAAGTGGGCCGCGGTATTACAGCCACACTCTGAAAATCCACAGGTAGTTAGCGATTATTGGGACGCGGAGTGGATGTTGAAGAAACGGAGGCGCTATCTAGAGCGATAGTTGCAGTCAGTCCGCAGCTCACAAATTCGCAAGTAGATCATGTATATATGGCGCGTAATCCATGCCAAAATTAACACCTTACATTTTGAGCCAACCTACATGCAACTCTCACATGCATACTCAGACTCAGCTGTACTTGTGTACACATGGACGAGTAATTTCCCTGGCTCTAAATCGATTCAGCTGACCGAGCTACTAAAGAAAATTGTTCATTTCTGTGTACGGTATAAGGCCAAAGAAAAAGATTTGTGGTGTTCCGATAACCCGACCTATCTTATTTTTGCCTGCCGCGGTAAAATTTTTGAGAGCCACTAAACACGGAAGTAAAAAAGAAAAAAAAAACTGTAAATCACGTGTCGTTACCTGGCATTTGATTTTTGTTTGAACGAGGACGTTTTTATGTTTTATTCGTTTTATATGTATGATACGTTTTTCTGGAAATGTTGTGGCCAGTGTTGATCGCCCTGAACCCCAGAAAAGTGCATATTTTAAAATAAAAATATTTCGGAAAATAATCCTAACCGACCTACCTACCCTATTTTTGAAAACCATGTTACCGGAACAGCACAATTTATTTATTTTAGGCCTATAGGGTTATTCACAAAATACGGCCCTGTATGGACGAGGGCTCAGTGAGTGACGTATTGGACGAGCCGAAGGCGAGTCCAATACGTCACTCACTGAGCCCGAGTCCATACAGGGCCGTATTTTGTGTATAACCCTAATATTATACACCTCTCTTCATTAATCGTCCGTATAAACTAATTCTATGGTAAATTTTGAGGGATGCGGCACGCGCGATATGAGTGGAACGCGCGCTATTGTTGAAATAAAATCGCTACAAACCCTAAACATGCGCGTCGCGCGTCTCCCGTATTTCGGGACTGCGCGTACTATACAAAATACGGAAAGTTATTGGACGGTCAAACTCCCATAGGTTACGCCAGTAGGTGTATAATAAATTTATTTATTTATTTATTTATTTATTTATTTTATTTATTATTTTTTTGGCCTTAAACCCGTTTGAATCTGACGCGTGTAAAATCCGGAAAGAATTTAGCCGATGAACCATCTAGACAACTTTCATTATCGGATACTACGATCTCTGACGATATGTGGGATAAGATAGAAACGAAATTCGGTCCACACACAGTTGATAACATGGCCAATAAATTGAATGCAAAGATGAAAAGATTTGCCGCCCCTTTTCAATAACCTGAATGTGTAGGGGTCAATTTCTTCATTATTATAGCTTCCTGTCAGGAGATAAAATATGCGTTTATCCCCCTTTGGCCCTGGCGCTTGCTGTAGTGAACCACATCATTCAGAAGGGTCTGAATGTAACAGTACTCTTCCAAAGACATCACTACCCGCCATATTGGCAGATTGTCCAGCAGGTAGCGCATAGCCTAGCCAAAATTACTAGTAAAGGGGAATATGGAGCTGTGCTCGCACCGACACGTCATGGATACCGTCCACATAAGTTGCCATGCGACCTGTATGTCGCTAGCTTTACCGCTTAAGTAATAGAAGTAGAAAACAAATAAACAAACAGATAAACAAACAAAATGTATTAGCTATTTGAATGACGCCAGTTCATTTTCATTGTTCCCATACAGACTTGCTGTATAACGCGGTAGGCCCGCAGGATTGCATACAGTATTGCATATGCAATATGTACTAAGATTATCTACGATCGGCAAAGCGTTCCCATGGCAACTTCAACAAATATTAATTTGCCAGCGATTGACCAGCGAATGCAAGATATCCTGGGGAACTGCACCCCGTACGAAATAAAAAAGGACCGTCTTATACAGCAACTTGAGTTATTCCTTCATAAAGATTAATAGCTCGAAAATTGTCTGTTCAGCGACACATCATGATATTATTCTCTCTCTCTCTCTCTCTCTCTCTCTCTCTCTCTCATATTTCTATTTGCTCCATAAAGGAGCCATGCTAAAGCCTCTAGACAGTGACACATTCTTCAAACCGATTGACGTCGTTTCAGTGTACGTTAAATTGTACATGGCGATACATTGCATCAAATATATTAGAAAGGGTTGAGGAAATAACCGGGAATATAAAAGGAATTTTCGAATCTTGTTACTCTCACTTCAGAGTTGCATGCCTTTCCCTTTTAATCTTTCAACATCATGAATACGATTTTAAAGTTGTTGTCTTTCTCTGCAGATTGACAAGAACACCTTCGCCTTGACAATGATTGGCTTCAGAAATGCTGCTACCATCGAAGACACTTATACAAGACGTGGAATTGGAAGTCTCCCATACAATTCACCCAAAGCCGTCTTTGATAATGGCACTACGTCATTCAAAGAAGATATTTGGAGTGTTGGCATGGTTCTTGACACTTTGATCACCGGCCTGACTCCATATCAGTCTGAACTGGATGAGTCCAAGTTACATGATGTACAGGAAGCAGTCGAAAATCTACCACGGTATCGCCAAAAGCCATCAGCCAACGTTGAGGGTCACCATCGAGGGTCACCATTTTTCATGCAAGTGTATAGGGGAGGGTCAAAAAATTTTGTGCAAGCATTTGGGGGAGGGTCATTAATTTTCATGCAAGGAAATTTTTATACAATATGACCAAAATGTGATAAACGACCTAAGTAAAATTTCAACTGAAGGACAAAAAATAACCCAAAAGTGACTAAACTATATCTTATGGCCACACAGAATTTCAAAAATCCAGCTTTCTGAAACCTTCAATATGTAAACCTAAAAACGGTCTCAAAATTTTGACTTGCTTACATTTCTGTATGAAAGACATTGTTAGAGAACATGAACCATATTATAGGACATTGTTAGAGAACATGAACCATATTATAGGACATTGTTAGAGAACATGAACCATATTATAGGACATCGTTAGAGAACATGAACCTCACAGGCTTTTTTCTAATTGCCCAAGCATAGAAAATATTTTAAAGACAATTTATTTTTTGGCATTATTAATTCTAGACAATAATGCAAAGTGAACATGTTCTTAGCTGAGGATATTAATTCTATTGAGGGTTAGTGTTGTGCTGTCAGAGTTTGTACATCAAGTTTGTTCCAGCGTTAATTGTTAAAACATATCTGGCTTGTATAAAAAATAATTTTAAACCATAACTGTGCTACAAAATCACACCATTTCATGACTATAGTTTCAAAATCTTCTACATCAGGTTAGGGAAGCTCACCTCCCCAGCTGCTTACATCACATTGGCATCAATTTTTATCAAAACTGTCCGAAAGATTTGAAATCGTCAAAGTGCTACCAAAACACACTATTTCATTTCTATATTTTAAAAATCTTCATCATCATGAGGGGAATCCCTACCTACTGCCTCCTCAGCTACTTTTTACATCACATTGTGGACATAATTTTTCATCAAGCTATTTGTTGAATAGCATCACAAATCATCACTGCGCATCACACACTTTATGACAAATCTGCCAAATCTGTTACTCAGGTAATGAGAGACAGCATTCCTGACTTTTACTCACAACAGTAATTCGGCAGCTAGCTGAATTAGTGTACAATTACCTTGTAACGTTAGTTCAATCTTGACGGGTGTAGCATACTAGCATGGGACACTTACCCATACCGGACACCTGGTACCACCACTTATCTAGTGGCTTGAGATTGCACCATTGATTTTGTCAGCGGTATTCATTTGTTGTTGTTTGTTTTTTTTTGTCTTTTTGAACCTGGTAATTTACTTGCCTTGAATGATAATGATTACTGGAAGTGATTTAATGTCACATTATAAAAGTAGCTGCATTAACTTAAAATTAAAGTAGTTTTGATAAAAGTGCCTCTCAATCTATAAACTGATGTGTCCACTTTATTGAGAATTTCACCAAAATTTTGTTTATCATGTAGAGGTACAGCAACACCATAATGTAAGCACTTGTGATTGCTCATACGCTTAATTACATAGTTAAAAAAGCATATGTGAAGAACAGTGATACAGAAATAATATAATAATAATAATTAATATAAGTATTATATAGAAATAATAACGCAAATAATAATAGGTTCAATTTCCGTGAAAATTTCACCATATGGGTATTTTGGGTCGAAATGACCAAATATGATATCAATTTCACTGCCCCATGTTTCCATGGTAACCATTTTAGGGGTTTAAAATTTCAGTTTTTCTAATATCCAATGAAAAGTTACTTTGATTGACATGAAAATTATCTAGCGGGGGGAGTTCGGGTCAGAGAATACAAAAACCAGACTTATTTTAATGTTTTGAGTTGCCATGGCAACTATTCTGAGATTGAAAATGTTACTCTTTTTCTAATTCTTATTAAAGAACTATTGTTTGATGTTAAAAAA
>NC_091939.1:28594803-28597303 GCF_041260155.1 Ptychodera flava
GAGAGAGAGAGAGAGAGAAGAGAGAGAGAGAGAGAGAGAGAGAGAGAAGAGAGAGAGAGAGAGAGACAGAGAGACAGAGAGACAGAGAGAGAGACAGAGAGACAGAGAGCAGAGAGAGCAGAGAGAGAGAGACAGAGACAGACAGACAGACAGACAGACAGACAGACAGCAGAGAAGAGCAAGACAGAGCGACCCAGAGACACAGAGAGAGACACACAGAGAGTGGCGGAGAGACAGAGAAACAGAGACACAATGACAGAGACAGACAGAGAGACAGAGAAACAGTGAACAGAGAAACAGAGAATCAAAGATAGAGAGACAGAGTTAGATTATGATAAGAGTTTGTATACCTTCATGCAACATTTGTTGATTTATATTTACAATGAGATGTCATAATCATAGCGTGCATGTTGATATATATGTTGAGAAAGGACTGTTTTTTCGCCACCGGAAAATACAAACGTAACGACGATGAGCACTTTACATGTACCAAAAACCCATGCAAATTACCGGACGTTATTGAAAGAAAATTACCGAAAATTATCTACAATTGAAGAATCCGCTATAGAAAGTACACAAATATACAACGTAGTTTACACATACTTATCAATGTAGTCTATTGGATGTGAAATACGTCAAATAGCTCACACAATAAAACAAATAATAATTGTATGCATTTTTTCAAATTAAGACTTTATCTTCATCATCGTATGCGCTTAAAACCCTTTATATAAATGAAGTGTAATTTGTTAAATAACTTACCCGCTATTTGAGAGAGAGAGAGAGAGAGAGAGAGAGAGAGAGAGAGAGAGAGAGAGAGAGAGAGAGAGAGAGAGAGAGAGAGAGAGAGAGAGAGAGAGAGAGAGAGAGAGAGAGAGAGAGAGAGAGAGAGAGAGAAGACAAAGAGAAACAGAGAGAGAGACAGAGAGACAGAGACAGAGAGACAGAAACAGTGAGAGAGAGAAAGACAGACAGACAGACAGACAGACAGACAGACAGACAGACAAAGCAGAGAAGAGCAAGACAGAGCGACACAGAGACACAGAGAGAGACACACAGAGAGTGGCGGAGAGACAGAGAAACAGTGGAACAGAGAAACAGAGAGCCAAAGATAGAGAGACAGAGTTAGATTATGATTAGAGTTTGTATACCTTCATGCAACATTTGTTTATTTATATTTACAATGAGGTGTCATAATCATAGCGTGCATCTTGATATAAGTGTTGAGAAAGGACTGTTTTTTCGCCACCTGAAAATACAAACGTAACGACGATGAGCACTTTACATGTACCAAAAACCCATGCAAATTACCGGACGTTATTGAAAGAAAATTACCGAAAATTATCTACAATTGAAGAATCCGCTATAGAAGTACACAAATGTACAACGTAGTTTACACATACTTATCAATGTAGTCTATTGGATGTGAAATACGTCAAATAGCTCACACAATAAAACAACTAATAATTGTATTTGATTTTTTCAAATTAAGACTTTATCTTCATCATCGTATGCGCTTAAAACCCTTTATATAAATGAAGTGTAATTTGTTAAATAACTTACCCGCTATTTGAGAGAGAGAGAGAGAGAGAGAGAGAGAGAGAGAGAGAGAGAGAGAGAGAGAGAGAGAGAGAGAGAGAGAGAGAGAGAGAGAGAGAGAGAGAGAGAGAGAGAGAGAGAGAGCGAGACAGAGACAGAGACAGAGACAGAGAGAGAGACAGAGAGAGAGAGAGGGAGGAAGCGAGGGTAGAGAGACAGACAGACAGACAGACAGACAGACAGACAGACAGACAGACAGAGACAGAGAGAGAAACAGACAAAGAGAAACAGAGAGAGAGAGACCGAGAGAGAGAAACAGACAAAGAGAAACAGAGAAAGAGAGAGAGAAAGACAGACAGACAGACAAGACAGACAGACAGACAGACAGACAGACAGACAAAGCAGAGAACAGCAAGACAGAGCGACACAGAGACACAGAGAGAGACACACAGAGAGTGGCGGAGAGACAGAAAAACAGAGACAGAATGACAGAGAGACAGAGAAACAGTGGAACAGAGAAACAGAGAGCCAAAGATAGAGAGACAGAGTTAGATGATGATTAGAGTTTGTATACCTTCATGCAACATTTGTTTATTTATATTTACAATGAGGTGTCATAATCATAGCGTGCATCTTGATATATATGTTGAGAAAGGATTGTTTTTCGCCACCGGAAAATACAATCGTATCGACGATGAGCACTCTACATGTACCAAAAACCCATGCAAATTACCGGACTTTATTGAAAGAAAATTACCGAAAATTATCTACAATTGAAGAATCAGCTATAGAAATACACAAATGTACAACGTAGTTTACACATACTTATCAATGTAGTCTATCGAATGTGAAATACGTCAGATAGCTCACACAATAAAACAAATAATAATTGTATTGCATTTTTTCAAATTAAGACTTTATCTTCATCATCGTATGCGCTTAAAACCGTTTATAAAAATGA
>NC_091939.1:28599803-28607303 GCF_041260155.1 Ptychodera flava
ATGAAAGAGAGATGAGAGACACAGAGTAAGATTTTAAATAAGATATTTACATAAGCTTTTGAAAGATGAATTATTTACAATTAATGATTCTTACAGCTAATATTTTACATGTATGTTGACAAAGAGCCATCACAATTTATAGAGAGAAAAAGAAACATATAAGCACAGCTACGTCTTGATATGTCAGTTTCCAGCTTATTTACTCATCGCGGAGGCATTCTCTTTCGATTTTCTAACTTGATATTACAGTCGCACTTTTCAATCCCAGGCTCTCGCATTAGTGGACTTCTCCTCAGAGTCAAACACCTGGCCAGTACGATGTTTGATTTCTATAACATTAAATACACAAACTGATCTCAACCTTTTGTCACCTTTTGCTACTCCTGCAAACAGAGTTTATACAAGCGTTTGATTGACTGTCGGTTCAAATCGCCAACAGTCATCGGTTCCCCACAACAAACGCTCGAATTTCCTAAAAATTGTCTTCCAGTCGCGTTAGGCTTTGAATGTAACCACTGAGTTCGTTCGGCAGCAACTTCGCGCTGACCGTTTGGCAGTCTGTCTGCGGGGTTTTTTTTGGCCTGGAAAAAACTAAAAAGTGGCATTTTCTGGAGTGTGCGCCCACGTGTCGCCTGTTTGGTGTCCACTTACACAATGAAAGCCGCTATAGCTTCGCTTCCTTTTAAAGGGAGGCTCCGCCTTTTAAGTTGATCTCCAATTATCACAAAATCCAATATCCAAAACCCGAAAACGAAAATAATGATAATAATATCCGGACATAAAACTATGTCTAGACATCAAACTGCACACCTAATTACGACAATCAATATGTAGTAACAAAAGAAGACAGATATTACTTGGATTGAATAAGAAAAATTATCTTGAATTTGAGAATATGGTATCGCTAGTGCACAAAAGTAAAATGTAGCTTGTATCTACATTTATGTTAATGTAGTAATGTAGAATTAAGTATAGATAGTGCACAGATTTACAATGTGCTTATAAACACATAATTGTCACTGTTGTATATTAGCTGTGAAATAACTTGTTGAACCTAAAGAAGAAAACCGAAATAATTGTATAGTTTTATGTTCCCAACATCGTCTATCAGTGCTAACCATTACCAATACTTGAATGTAGCATAAAATTTCGTCAATCTTACCGGCTGTAAAAGAAAGAGAGAGAGAGAGAGAGAGAGAGAGAGAGAGAGAGAGAGAGAGAGAGAGAGAGAGAGAGAGAGAGAGAGAGAGAGAGAGAGAGAGAGAGAGAGAGAGAGAGAGAGAGAGAGAGAGAGAGAGAGAGAGAGAGAGAGAGAGAGAGAGAGAGACAGAGACAGAGACAGAGAGACAGACAGAGAGACAGACATACAGACAGAGACAGAGACAGAGAGAGACAGAGACAGAGACAGACAGACAGACAGACAGACAGACAGACAGACAGACAAGTAGAGAAGAGCAAGACAGAGCGAGACAGAGACACAGAGAGAGACACACAGAGAGTGGCGGAGAGACAGAGAAACAGAGACAGAATGACAGAGACGAGACAGAGAGACAGAGAAACAGTGGAACAGAGAAACAGAGAATCAAAGATAGAGAGACAGAGTTAGATTATGATTAGAGTTTGTATACCTTCATGCAACATTTGTTGATTTATATTTACAATGAGCTGTCATAATCATAGCGTGCATCTTGAATATATGTTGAGAAAGGACTGTTTTTCGCCACTTGAAAATACAAACTTAACGACGATGAGCACTTTACATGTACCAAAAACCCATGCAAATTACCGGACGTTATGAAAGAAAATTACCGAAAATTATCTACAATTGAAGAATCCGCTATAGAAAGTACACAAATGTACAACGTAGTTTACACATACTTATCAATGTAGTCTATTCGATGTGAAATACGTCAAATAGCCCACACAATAAAACAACTAATAATTGTATTTCATTTTTTCAAATTAAGACTTTATCTTCATCATCTTATGCGCTTAACGCCCTTTATATAAATGAAGTGTAATTTGTTAAATAACTTACCAGCTATTTGAGAGAAAGAGAGAGAGAGAGAGAGAGAGAGAGAGAGAGAGAGAGAGAGAGAGAGAGAGAGAGAGAGAGAGAGAGAGAGAGAGAGAGAGAGAGAGAGAGAGAGAGAGAGAGAGAGAGAGAAAGAGAGAAGAGAGACAGAGAGAGAGAGAAGAGAGAGAGAGAGAGAGAGAGAGAGACAGACAGACAGACAGACAGACAGACAGACAGACAGACAGACAGACAGACAGACAGACAGAGGAGAGACAGACAGACAGACAGACAGAGGAAGTTCGACAGAACAGGGACAGAGACAAAGATCAGAATCAGAGAGTGCATTTTTTCTACTATTTTAAATTCATGTTTACGAATAGTTACCATTAAAGCATAGCGTACGTCTTGATATATCGGTTTACAGCTGACCGACCGAATCAGCGAAGTCACCAATTTGTGAATTTCGACTTTGACAATAAAAGGGCAACGGCAAGCATCTTTCTGCACAAAAATTAATGTATGTTTATATTTTTCGCCACCTGAAAATACAAACTTAACGACGATGAGCACTTTATATGTACAAAAACCAATGCAAATAACCGGACGTATTAAAAGAAAATTACCGAAAATTATTACAATTGAAGAATCCGCTATAGAAATTACACAATGTACAACGTAGCTTACACATACTTATCAATGTAGTCTATTGGATGTGAAATACGTCACATAGCTCACACAATTAACCAAATAATAAGTTTCTGCATTTTTTTCAAATTAAGACTTTATCTTCATCTTCTTATGCGCTTAAAACCCTTTATGTAAATGAAGTGTAATTTGTTAAATAACTTACCCGCTATTTTAGAGAGAGAGAGAGAGAGAGAGAGAGAGAGAGAGAGAGATTGGAGAGCAGAGACAGACAGACATAGACAGAAAACAGAAAAACAAAGACAGAGGAAGAGTTAAAGAAAGAGAAAAACATGGAAGACAGATAGAATTAGATTATGATGTACAGATTGTCTATACATTTATTCAAACTTCTGAAAGATAACTTGTTTAAATGTTCATTCTTTCTAGCTACTGTAGCTTTTGCTGCTGTAGCTAACTTATTGCTGCTGTCTTTTTATGTTTAAGAAGAGCTTAGTTAAAAGCATAGGGCACATCTTGATATATCAGTTCACAGCTGCCCGACCGCATCCCCTAAGCCTGCTCATTTTGAATGTGGAAATTTGAAAAAAAAAGGGCAAGACGAATATAATGACGATGAACACTGAAAATGTACAAAGAAACCAATGCCAAATAACGAACGTTACTGAAAGTGTATTACCGAAAATTGTCTACAATATAGAATCCGGTATAGGTAGTACACGAATAGAAAATGTGGGTTACACATATTTGACAGTGTAGTCTAACGGCTGTGAAATTGTCAAATAGCTGAAACAATATGACCAAAAAAAATGGATGGCATTTCGGTAAATAAAAATCTTATATTCATCAAGATTAGCGCTAAAATATTTATATAAAAGATGCGAAAGTTTTCAAATTTTACCTCCTATACAGGAAAGGAGAGAGAGAGAGAGAGAGAGAGAGAGAGAGAGAGAGAGAGAGAGAGAGAGAGAGAGAGAGAGAGAGAGAAAGAGAACAGACACAGGGACAGAAAGACGGAGAGCGACAGAACAGAGACAGAGACAAAGAGACAGGGTCAGAGAGTGACATTTTTCTACTATTTTATATTCATGTTTACGAATAGCTACCATTAAAGCATACCGTACGTCTTCATATCAGTTTTCATCTGACGGACCGAATAGCAAAGTCACCCATTTGTGAATTTCGACTTTGTCAATAAAGGGCAACACCAAGCATCTTTCTGCACAAAAATTAAATGTTTATATTTTTCCGCCACCTGAAAATACAAACTTAACGACGAAGAGCACTTTACATGTACAAAAACCAACGCAAATTAACGGATGTTAATGATTTATCCTCCAGGATTGGAGATTAAAGAAACTACAGAAACGGCCTTTTCTGCTCCATATCTGGACATTTTACTTGATTTTGACTCTAGTGGTCACCTTTCTACTAGGCTATATGACAAGAGAGATTATTTCAACTTCAGTGTAATCAATTATCCACACCTCCTAAGTAATATTCCACTCTCACCAGCTTATGAAGTATACATTTCCCAGCTTATTTGATATACTAGAGCATTCAGTTCATATTGTGTTTTGTAGAGAGACATAGCCAAACCCTCTCTTACAAACTATTAAATCAAGGTTACGCCAGAGCAAGACTTGTCTCTACATTCAAACGCTTTTTTGGCAGGTATCGCAAGCTGTTAGATAAATACAATATCTCTCTTCGACAAATGATCACTGATGGCATCGGTGACATTGGGCCTTAGTTTTAGTGACCACTACCTATCTGACTTATAGATTGTTATTACACCTCACTCATTCAGCGTGCTCTGGCATTGGTTAAACACGACTCACGTGACATGTAAAAGAACGTGATGATGCCCTCTGCGAACTTGATGATGAGCTCTGAATTTGATATCACATGGATGACGTCATTTTACTTACTGTGCATCCTTTCTGCGCATAACAAATTGTCGTTCGCTGGTACTTGCTACTATCGCTGCGAAACGTCATGCAGAGCTATCAACGGCACAGTTTAGATGATATTTTGATGCAAGTAAACAGCAAAACGAAGAAATGGCAACAAGGAATGCAATTTCTGTGTTCAGTGACTATGCAAGCAACAAATTTGGATACGCATCTGAGGAGATCGGCAAACTTTCAGAGGCAACCCTAGACTTGGCACTGACACATTTTACGCTGAGGTCCGGACTCATGCAGAAAGGCGAACTCTACTCGAAGAAGTTTGTTCGGTGTAATAAAAATATAACACATGAGAGCTAGGGCAAGATCACAATTTTTTGCCTCCCCTCGGGCTGGTGGTCATGATCGAAATATTGATGATGCCCTCGCCTACGGCTCGGGCATCATCAATGTTTCGATCATGACCACCATCCCTTGGGCAGGCAATAAATCGTGATCTTGCCTTCGCTCTCATGTGTTATTATTTTAAATATATGGCGGGTGCCACATGTGGGCAGGATGCGCTTACTATTTTCGAAACACCTGACATCACTTCTTGGTCTTCTGGCCAGAGGTCCATATATCTTTCTTTCATAATTATGACTTTGTTTGTGTAGCGCTATTTACTGTCTGTTCTGTGCTGTTTTGTGTCTATGAATATGACTATTGTCTTGCGAATTCTGACCTTCTGTCATAGGATTATGGATTGGTATGATTGCGATTATTGAAAGATACTTACCGAAAGCTATCTACAATTGAAGAATCCGTTATAGAAAGTACACAAATGTACAACGTAGTTTACACATACTTATCAAGTAGTCTATTGGATGTGAAATACTCAAATAGCTCACACAATAAAACAAATAATAATTGTATTGCATTTTTTCAAATTAAGACTTTATCTTCATCATCTTATGCGCTTAAAGCCCTTTATATAAATGAATTGTAATTTGTTATAAAACTTACCCGCTATTTGAGAGAGAGAGAGAGAGAGAGGAGAGAGGAGAGAGAGAGAGAGAGAGAGAGAGAGAGAGAGAGAGAGAGAGAGAGAGAGAGAGAGAGAGAGAGAGAGAGATAGAGAGAGAGAGAGAGAGAGAGAGAGAGAGAGAGAGAGAGAGAGAGAGAGAGGAGAAGCGAGGGAGAGAGACAGACAGACAGACAGAGAACGGAGAGACAGAGAGACAGAGAACAGAGACAGTGACAGACAGAGGAAGGGCGACACAACAGAGACAGAGACAAAGAATCAGAATCAGAGAGTGACATTTTTTCTACTATTTATATTCATGTTTACGAATAGCTACCATTAAGCATAGCGTACGTCTTGATATTCAGTTTACAGCTGACCGACGGAATCAGCGAAGTCACCCATTTGTTAATTTCGACTTTGACAATAAAGGGGCAACAACAAGCGTCTTTCTTCACAAATATTAAATGTTTTATGTTTTTCGCCACCTTAATTACAAACTTAACGACGATGAGCACTTTACATTTACAAAAATCCCATGAAATTACCGGACGTTATTAAAAAAAATTACTGAAAATTATCTACAATTGAAGAATCCGTATAGAAAGTCACAAATGTACAACGTACTTTACACATACTTATCAATGTAGTCTATTGGATGTGAAATACGTCAAATAGCTCACACAATAAAAAAATAAAAATGTATTGCATTTTTTCAAATTAAGACTTTATCTTCATCATCGTATGCGCTTAAAACCCTTTATATAAATGAAGTGTAATTTGTTAAATAACTTACCCGCTATTTGAGAGAGAGAGAGAGAGAGAGAGAGAGAGAGAGAGAGAGAGAGAGAGAGAGAGAGAGAGAGAGAGAGAGAGAGAGAGAGAGAGAGAGAGAGGAGAGAGAGAGAGAGAGAGATGAGAGCAGAGACAGACAGACAGAGACAGACAGACAGACAGACAAACAGACAGACAGAAGACAGAGAGAGTTAAGACAGAGAAAAACATCGAAGAGAGACAGAGACAGAGACAAAGAATCAGAATCAGAGAGTGACATTTTTTCTACTATTTTACATTCATGTTTTACGAATAGCTACCATTAAAGCATAGCGTACGTCTTGATATATCAGTTTACAGCTGACCGACCGAATCAGCGAAGTCACCATTTGTGAATTTCGGCTCTGACAATAAAGGGGCAACACCAAGCATCTTTCTGCACAAAAATTATATGTTTATGTTTTTCGCCACCTGAAACTACAAACTTAACGACAATGAGCACTTTAA
Organism: Ptychodera flava; assembly: GCF_041260155.1. Lineage (NCBI taxonomy): Eukaryota > Metazoa > Hemichordata > Enteropneusta > Ptychoderidae > Ptychodera > Ptychodera flava. The sequence continues at coordinate 28,606,660 of NC_091939.1, forward strand.
ATGTACAAAAATCCAATGCAAATTAACGGACGTAATTGAAAAAAAATTACTGAAAAGTATATACATTGAAGAATCCGTTATAGAAAGTACACAAATGTACAACGTAGTTTACACATACTTATCAATGTAGTGTATTGGATGTGAAATACGTCAAATAGCTCACACAATAAAACAAATAAAAATTCTATTGCTTTTTCAAATTAAGACTTTATCTTCATCATCGTATGCGCTTAAAACCCTTTACATAAATGAAGTGTAATTTGTTAAATAACTTACCCACTATTTTAGAGAAGAGAGAGAGAGAGAGAGAGAGAGAGAGAGAGAGAGAGAGAGAGAGAGAGAGAGAAAGCAGACAAAGTAGACAGACAGAAGACAGACAGAAACAGAGACACAAAGAAAGAGGAGATTAATGAAAGAGAAAAACATCGGACAGAACAGAGACAGAGACAAAGAATCAGATCAGAGAGTGACATTTTTTCTACTATTTTATATTCATGTTTACGAATAGCTACCATTAAAGCATAGCGTACGTCTTGATATATTCAGTTTACAGCTGACCGAACGGAATCAGCGAAGTCACCAATTTGTGAATTTCGACTTTGACAATAAAGGGGCAACACCAAGCGATCTTTCTTGCACAAAAT